>NC_133363.1:6391715-6415750 GCF_049309525.1 Garra rufa | reverse complement strand
CCTAAGACACGAAATGATCGGTTTTTGCGAGAAACTGAACCGTATTTATATCATTTTTTACCTTTGATACAAAGCAATATCCATCTGTCCTGAGCGCGAGCTTTTCATCGTGCACGCGCTCTGGCGTAGTATACGCAAACACCGGAAGGGGAAATCGCTGAAAAGTCAACAGTCCCGGATGTTTTCGCGCAAGCAAGCATAATCTTTAATCTTTAAACTGGTTTGAATCATGATAAGCACAAATAATTACAATTTTGAGCTGCTATACCCACAATCTCTGTGCGCTGTGAAAAATGAGTGTCTTATACTCGCTATAGATCGCTTCCGGTGTTTGCGTATACTACGCCATAGCGCGTTCACATGTAACGCCGATGCTGAGCTCGCACTCAGGACAGATGGATATTGCTGTGCATGAAAGGTAAAAAAATGATATATAAATACTGTTCAGTTTCTCGCAAAAACCGATCATTTCTTGTCTTAGGACATATGTATCCTCACGAGCCGCAGGGTTTAATTTGGATTTGTCTGTGCATGTTTTTTTTTTTTTTTACTTTCAAATGTTTAGTGCCCATTCACTGCCATTAAATTACTGACAAACTGCAACAGTAATATAAAAATATTCGTTTGTCACCTACATCTTGGATGCCCTGAGGGTTAGCAGATAAAAATCTAATTTTGGGTGAACTAAGTTATCCCTTTAAATGTATTCATTTACGTTAAAAACGTTTATTGTATCTATTTACCTACTTTTTCTTAATTTAATATCTTTTGCACGCGAAATGGAGGTTTAACGACTTCAGACTCCACCGGACTGTAATCCAAATCTGAACATATTACGCGTTTAATAGACTCCCTCTACTGGAGAAACTAACAACATGACAAATACTGACAGCTAAATAAATAAAGACATGTTGACCAGAGATTTGTGTTGTCAGATAGCCCAAAAAAGTATTTAGATATAAACCACATAAATTACCAAACTAAAAATTATATGCTTCATAAATCTTTTATACCAAATATATTTACTAAATTTAGATATATATAAATAATGAAATAATGTTTTTGCTTTAAATTCTATGGGTCTACATATACATTATAAATATATTTAAATAAAAAATTAATGCATTTTATTGGATTTTTTTATCATGTTTTATTGATATTGGACTGAACGGGAATCATCAAAGTTTAGCGACGCTCAAAACCTTATGACGGAATGTGCGCTGGTTTCTATGGCAATGCCGTTGCGTTGTTATGCCAACGCTTTAAACAACAATTACGGTACAGATACGATACAGTTTGCAATACAGATGTTGTCTTACGATTTGACATCCTGACATTGTTTGTGGGTTTATTGTAGAGGTCAGTGAGTTTTCACAACGATGGGACAGCGAGGAACAAAAGTCAGTCCGATGACAGTTGACGAGGTGTACGAACCACATCTTAGTACACCCCCAAAACCCAGCACCAACATGGCGGTTCAACATCCTCATCCCCGCGATGAGACCCCTGTTGGTGCTGGAGGAGGAGGAGAAGAGGAAGGAGGAGGAGTAGGAGAGGAGGGAGGAGAAGTAGGAGAGGTAGTAGATAAGGAGAAGGAGAGGAAAGAGGAGGAGGAGAGGAAGGAGGAGAAGGAGAGGAAAGAGGAGGAGGAGAGGAAAGAGGAGGAGGAAAGGAAGGAGGAGAAGGAGGAGGAGAGGAAAGAGGAGGAGGAGAGGAAGGAGGAGAAGGAGGAGGAGAGGAAAGACGCAGAGAGAGTTGAGGAGAAAAGAAAGAGTAGGAAGTGGTGGCAGAGGCTTCACTCTTTCTTTCGAGCTGCCAAAAAACAGCCTCCAGAGAGCAGCTCAGGTCAGGGAGAGGTGGAGCAGCAGCAGGATGAGGGAGAGAAGAGGAAGGTGGCAGAGGCTGGAAGAAGTAGTGATGGTAAATCACACAACCATGTTATGAGAATGTGTTTTGTTTCTCTAAACTCTAAAAATTAATATGATCAAACACGATATCAAAATGTACATCAGCACCAACATCCACTTCAAGGCCATGATTAGATCTGTATTCCATGACATGTTAACATTACTGTTTTATGTCTATATGTACTAATGTGTTCAAATATTCATCCAGTCATTAAAATGTATAATTACATAAAAATTACTTTTATTGTGAATACTGCCTGACACATCACAATTCCATGTTATTTTATTTTTTAATAGACTACATCTTTAGCCGCTACACCGTTGGCGATCAGCTGGGGAAAGGTGGATTCGGTGTGGTGTACGAAGGGAGACGTTTGTATGATGATCGTAAAGTAAGTAAATATAAATAACACATTAACAAGCCAGCAAATATTTGTTCTGTCTTATCCTCATCCTATACTCTTAGCCCTCTTTGCTTTTCATAAATTAAGTTTTTGGTTTTGGTCTTCAGGTGGCTTTGAAATACGTCTCGAAGACAAAGAGCACAGCATGTATTTTCATTGTAAGTACATTGCACTATATAAACAATATACAACATCTTATATTAACATTAACACAAGTCCCTATTTGAGAATCTCATGTTACTATCATAAAAACTCAATTCCTCCAGCCCGATCATCCAAACCCCCTTCCAAAAGAAATCGCCCTCACCATCCTGGCTAATAGAGGTCCCAGTGTGCCAGAAATCATCCGGCTGCTGGACTGGACTGACCACCCTGACCACTTCGTCCTGATCCTCGAATGTCCCTCTCCCTGTGAGAATCTGCTTCAGTTCATCAGGCGTCACGGTAGAAGCCTCAGCGAAAGAACAACAAGGCAGATCATGTGGCAGGCGGCTCACGCTGCAAACATCTGCTGCCTCCGCGGAGTGCTCCACCGTGACATCAAACTGGAGAACCTCCTGATCAACAGGGAGACATTCAGAGTCAAGCTGATCGACTTCGGATGCGGGGACATTCTGAGGAGCTCATCGTACAAGTCATACTGTGGTATGTGTGATATAATTAGTTTCTTCTATTCTAACTGATACAGATCACTCCTCCTGTGTTAAAGCAAACTTACACATTATACAATCTCCACTCTCCTCTAGGCACAGCAGCGTACGCCCCTCCAGAGTACCACCGCAGGAGGAAGTACTACGGCAAGCCAGCGACGGTCTGGTCACTAGGGGTTGTGATGTTCGCATTGTTGTGTGGACGTTTCCCCTGTGACTACGACCTGTTCCTGCTGCAGAACAAGCGCTGCTCCAAACCCGGCCTGTCGAAAGGTGAGATCTTCATCACAAAAAAAGAACTACTTCAGAAACACACAAAACATCTTACAGCTTAGAATAAGAGTCAGATAGAGCAGATGCGAAGTGTAAGGTTATCAAACGTCCTTCCCGTCTTCCTGCACAGAATGCTGTCGCCTCCTCAGGGCTCTCCTCCGTGAGAATCCGAGTCGGCGTATTGACCTGGGGAAAATCTTGTCCCACAACTGGTTTAAGGTAGTGAACCTGAGATCAGCTAAAAACAAATTCTCTTAGGAAGAAACCAAAAGGTCAAAACCTGTTGTTTTTTCTGTGGTTTCAGGTCGTCTTATAAGACCACTCCAGTTGGTGTCTCTCATGCAGCTTTGCGTCTTGCGGGCTGCAGTGGGAGACGCTTCCATCCCTCCTCTCGCTTTTGCGTCTTGCGGGGTGAGCAGGCCTCGTGTAGCGTCTTGCGCCTTGGCTTGAGGAAGCAGTATTAGCGTCTGGCGGTGCTGCTTCCAGAGGGATGTGTTGTGTATATATTGTACATACTTCTTTTGGTTGCCCCTTTTTGTTTGTCCCATCATGGCCACTGCATTCTTGAGGTTTCTGCCACAGCTGTCCAAATGCCAGAGCTCTCTGCCTTCACCTCACAATGACACAGCTCCACTGCCAGCTGAGAGTTTCTTGTCATGGCTCCCTAGACAAGCTCAAAGCGTTCTGTTACCGTTCAGCTAAAGATCCGCTGATCCGTGTTTATCCGCTTAATTAGTAATTTGGTAGTTTGTTTTCGTATTTCTTACGGTAATGATTTGCTCTCGGGCTTCTAAAAGATGCTAACAACAAAATATCCATGTTAGAATTAGAATGTCTAATCAAATTATTATACCTGATTAGATTTAATATAAATAACACAAAATGTGCTGTCATTGGCACACTTTGTAGACAAAACAATGCCTTCACAAAAAAGAAAAAATAGGTGTATTTCCCGTAATAATAACTTGTCATGATACTAGTAATCTATAACACATCATAGTTATAATATTTTATTAAAATATATTAACAGTAGGCTTATAAATAGTTTAGAAAATAATATAAATGTTCTAAATTACTTGTTTATTAGTATATAATATAGATTTATGCTGTAAAATATTAAATGAGTGTAAGATGCTCCATCTGGGTGTAAAATGGCCATCTGACTGAATCTGATTCAAATGTGAAATACATAACTTAAAAACTAATTTAATAATTTACTTTTACAAACAGTCATATTTATCTTCATAAAGTTAACATTAACAACATAAAACCAAAAAAATGAAAATGTTTAATTGTTTACATTTCTGAAACAATATGTTGAACACTAAAGTTGTAACCTTCCAAAAAAAAGACTAAACAGAGAGTTTGTTGGCCATTAGCGAATATAGGTGGAGAGATATATCTGATTATAATGTAATGAAACGCATTTTCTGGTTTTACTAGAGAAGGATTTGGTGCACTTGTACACTGTCCCTATCAAATGAAGTACACATAATATGTATATGATCAACTAAACCAGTAATATTACATTAAACACCAGTTTAGAATTTAGAGATTTAACTCGTTAAAAAACAGTAAGTAACTGTCAGCACGGTTGCCATCAAGTTACTGTTAAATTAACAGTGTCTTACTGTTGTTGAAATTTACAGTATGTTACTGTTTTTGGAAATACAGCATAAAGCTGTTATTTTCTACATTAACAGTTAATTGCGGTCAAAAAGCATTAAGTTAATTAATGTTTATTTGCACATTTTTACTATAAACTACAAATATGCCATTATATTTAGAAAAGGACAGCTAAAAAAAAATATTTTTCTAGATATTTCTTTGATTTTATGAATTGCCTTTTACGCCTTGCTATAAAAACATGTTTTAATACAATGTACAAATATAGCCTTTGAAACATTAAAACATTTAACACAATGCAGTGTAACTTCAAAATATGCTTTATCACACCTTCGAAAAATAAACAAAACATTTCGACTGCAGCTCAAATGTTTAGGATCAGTTAGATTTTTGATGTTTTTAAAAAAGTATCTTATGTTCATCAAAGTTCCATTTATTTGATCAAAAATACAGAAAAAAGTAATATTACAAAATATTATTGCAATTCAAAACAATAGTTTTTTCATTTTAATATACTTTAAAATAATATTTATAGATGTGTTCAAAATAATAGCAGTGTGTCTAATAAAGTGAGTAAAGCTCAAAATCGTTATAATAACTTTTATTTCAGTACACACAAATACATTGGGAACACTGTAAATTCTGTTCTAAATCAAAACATGAAGAAAGAATGATCAAATTTGTCAATACTTTACTGAAATTGCAGAAAAATAAATATTAAGCTGTTCACAAAAATACCAGTGTCTGTATTTTTCTTTACAAAGTCAAACATTTACTGTATAAAATGATAGCTTTCTTGTGAAACTCTGAGTTTTTGGTTTCAGAACAGCTGAACTAAGTTAGTTTAATCTACTCTGAGTAGGTTGACTCTGAGTTTAGTGCTTGCACCATGACTATGAAAAGCCCTGATCAATAGAGCTCCGAAATTATGATTCACCATGGCAACAGCTCCCGCCAAAACGACCTCTGCATACTTCGAGCCAATGCTTAACTTTAATTCTTAATAATTATTAAGAATATAATAATTTAATTATTAATAATTAGAATATCAAAGGTAAAAACTGACAGAACAATAAGTTAATGAACTATTCATTTTCATGGTATCCCACTGGCAAAAAAATAAAATAAAATAAAAAAATAAGAAGAATGAAACAGCTAAACATGAAGTATAAAAACATAATTCAACCAGGTAAAGCTTTAAGCATAAAGGGTTGATGGGTGTAGGCTACATGACTTTTCTAATATTTGACATTAAAATATAATTCTGTGTCTATTTCAGTTTGCAGCAGCTTTTTCCACATAGTCTAATGCTCTTTTCACATAATTAAATGTTCTCTAATCCAAACAGTTGCATTTCTTAATTAGATTAATGAAATGAACATTTGACGCCTACTCAGCCAACAGCAAGAAGGCTCAGATGAAGAGGAGATGGAAGTACTGGAAGAATGTTAAAATCCAACATGAAAAAGAATAAAAGTTGCATTTGTGCATTTAGGGAAAAAAAGATGGCTGTGGTGGTGGTTTTATATAAATATATATATATATTATATAATATATAATTTATATATATATATATAATTTATGTTATGTCTGTTATATATATATAATTTATTTTATTTTATTTATTTATTTTTTTGGCACTTTGACAGTGTCTGCATTATGAAAATATCTGCAATAAATTAATGCCCCTAAAAAATGCTTTTCTTACTTAGTATTATTGTCTTGTTGTTCCAATTTAAAAAAATCTAAAGATTCTTAAATCAAGATACAAATATCTTTCTTTTTTCTGTCAAAAAGGTTTTTGAGGAATTCCAGGATTTTTCTCCATATTTCGATGGGAGCTAACAGGCCAAATTTCAGTTTCAATGCAGCTTCAAAGGACTCTACATGATCCCAGCCCAGGAATAAGGGTCACTGGAAACTTGTAAAGCCCTTTGAAAGCTGTACTGAAACTGAAATTTGAACCTTCAACCCATTGGCTCTCATTGAAGTCCACTATATGGAGAAAAATCCTGGAATGTTTTCCTCAAAAACTTTAATTTGTTTTTGACTTGAAGAAAGAAAGACATGAACATCTTGGATTACATGGGGGTGAGTGAATTATCAGGAAATATTTTCTCTGGACGTGAAGTTGTCTTATATACTTAATTAAACATTTTGATTAAACTGTTCCATGTTCTTCATCATCACAGTATTTTAAATGTAATTGTGCTGTATTTCTTAAAAAGAAAAGAGCTTAAATGTAAAATGTAAATTTAATATGGCGTTTGTGCAGACTTTGTATTTTGTCTTTTAAATAAAACTGTTTATTTTTCACCTTGAGCATGCTTTGACACTTTATTGAAGGTTTTTTTTATTGTAATGATTTGTAAATTAACAGTGTTTCTCTGTAGAACATTTAGTGCTTTCATTGTAATAATCTAGGTAAAATCTGTCAAATAAGGGTTTTACACTGCAAAAAAAAAAAAACGGTTAAACGACTGGCAGCTACGGCTGCCAAACAAAAACCATAAAATTAAAGTAATATATCCTAATTGAAACAAGGAAAAAATCTGTAAAATAATGTTTTTTTTTTCTTTCTGTAAAACCTTTTATGAAAATCTCTGTAAAATTACTGTTTTTGCACTTTATTTCAATAATTTTATTTTTTTAAAAGGTGTTTATTTAATCTTCGTAAGTGTATTTTTCTTATTTTGCATATTATCTGCCAATTGGGTAAGAAAAATAATCTTGTTTCCATTTACATTAAGATTATTTTTCTTGTTTTAAGTAAAATGCACTAAATTTACATTCCAAAACACTCACTAAGAAAAGCATTTTTGAAGCATAAATGAATGAATGATGTATTTAAACATCACTTACACTTTAAAAAGGGGGAGGAGACCGAAAGAAACTCTGGGTTTACCGAAGAAAACCTGCTCCTGACCAGGTTTGATTCACAGAGTAAGTTACCAAGGAAACTGACTCTGAGTATAAATTACCTCTCTTTCAGAAACAGGCTTGACTTACCCAAGTTTCTCAGGTTTGTTAAACCTCCCATTCTGAAACGGAAAACCCAGAGTTTCCCTTATTTCAGGGTTGACATACGTTTTCACTTAACCTGTTTTCTGAAACGGGCCCCTCGTTAGTGATGGTGGACTGTTATTATTTTGAACACAACTGTATGTCTGTGATGCAAAGCTGAATTTTCATCAGTCATTACTCCAGTTTTCAGTGTCACATTTTCCTTCAGAAATCATTCTAACATACTAATGTATTACTTTTATTATCAATGTTGGAAACAGTTGTGCTGCTTAATATTTTTTTGGAACCTGTGCTACTTTTTTCAAGATTCTTTGATGAATAAAATGTTAAAAAGAACAGCATTTATTCAAAATAGAATTCTTTTATAACAGTGTAAGTCTTTACTAACACCTTTTTATTAATTTACTACGCCCTTACTGAATACAAGTATTAATTTTTTCAAAGAGAGAAAGACAGAAAATTACTGACCCCAAACTTTGAAAGAGGTGTTTATTATTTAAATCAATGTACAATGTACTTTTTAATGTTTTATATATCAAAGACTCACATACATATCACAGGTTTCAAAAATAAATTAAGCATATTAGAATGATTTCTGAAGGATCATGTGACACTGACACTGAGTAATGATAGCTTTGCATCACAGGAATACATTATATTTAAAAGCATATTAAAACCACTATTTTTACAATAATATTTTTTTTCTGTATTTTGTATCAAATAAATGCAGTCTTGATGAGTAGAAAAGTCTCCTTTAAAAAGCATTAAAAACCTTACTGATCCAAACCTGTGGGTGACCTTGCCCATCCGCTTTGATAGGACTTGTCCACCCTTGGTGCCCTTTTCAGAATTTATACCAATGATGCGCCTGAAAAACAAATGCATACATTCAGAATTAGTGTTGGTAAAAGTTTATATATTGAGAATGTGAAGATAAAGCATCTAACCTCTGAATGAATTCCAACATGCATGCAGCCTCAGCTTGGTACTCCACATTGCAATTGTATTAAGTCAGCAACAGCAGCAACCCCAGACAGAAAACTTGGCTGGGTGCAACCACAGATTATTTGCCCTTCAAAAATGATCATTCAGTCTCCTGGATTTTGACCTAAAACATTCCAAAGCGAGTCACATAATACATACATTTTCTATTGCCAGATTGCAAAAAATGCAAGATAAACTGAAATCATTTTACCTATTAACAGAGCCCTGTTCTTTTAACATAACAAATGCAATTCAAAATGTTGATTGTGGACAGGTCTGGACGGACACTGAAGTCAACACGTGTATATACTGTACTGTGTATTGTGAAATTGTTGCAGCAATTTTTACGATTTAATTAACTCAATGTTTTTGCTCAGTATAATTGAAGGGTAAACAAAAAAGGCCAATTTAGTAATTAATTAGTCATCCTCACCTTCAAAGAGTTTTCATTTTCAAAATACAAATAAAGTCATCATTTCTGTTCATCCATTAAAAGTCTAGTAAAATCGACCTCATTGGTTAAATTATTTACAATGGACAGTCTTTGGGCATGAACAAAATCTCAACAATAACAAAATAAATTTTGTCATTAGCCTACTGTACTGGACAAAGTAACATTACAATAGAAAACAACCACAATACAAGTTTGAACAGGAATTATTCTTACTGAGTATTCTGTCACATAACTTATTCTATCAAATTTGGATCAAAACAATCCTCTCAGACAATAAATAAAAAGATAGCAAGCTAAAATTAACAGACGAGATTATGATATTTATGACATGAATCTGACTTCATTGCTACAGTGTTTAAAAGCTTACTTACTTTGCAGAAGAGTTTATAGTATATCATCTTTGAAAGAACGCACCTTGTAATTGTGGAATATCTGAATCAGAAATCCAGCTCCACTCTAACTTGGGACGTTGACCGGTTTATCACTGAAATGGACGGATAAAACAGTTACAATAAATGCTTGAATGGATAAATGCTTTATGCTTTAATGTAACAACCATCAACCATCTGTTATGATAACATTTTTGTTTTTAAAGTAAATGGCTGCCTTCCAATCCCCCCATGCTTTTCTCCATTTTCACAGTCTGGCAGAAATGATGGTTGGTTCCAAAATACATGATCAAATCACAGTAAAAGTGTAGAGTTGCCAAGAGACAGGGGGTGGGTCAACTTACCCACTGGCTCAATTTACCCCACTCTCCCCTAATTCCATTGAAGATGAGGCAGAAGCAGGATCAGAGAGTGAGGGAGAGCACACACTCATCAAAACATCTAACTAATAAAGTCTGAAATTATTACAGAGTGTGCTGTCTTCTCTTTTAATTGTATTTCTGTAACAACTGGATCATTTGTATTAACAAGCAAATATCCAACTGTCCTGAGTGCGCGCTCTGGCGTACTATACGCAGACGCCGGAAGGGAAAAATCGGTGAAGAGTCTACAGTCCCGGATGTGTTCACGCCAGAGATGCTCACAAGTCCCTGAGCTAGAGTCCAAGTCAAGTCTCAAGTCTCTTTATTATATTAAGTCTCTGGTTATAATAAGTGTTGCATCACGTACAGCGACCCATCCAACACTGCATAGCTATATATAAGGAATTCAAAGCATGTAATATGTTATTATTACTCCTTTATCTATTAGCATACCGTATCCGCTTTGATTTTGGTATAAGTATAAACAGGCTATTTCAACATGACAAAAACACCAAAAATGCTTTACTTTTAAGTTAATATCTGTATTTTGCCTTCTAGCATGAACACACAGCACAGTACAGATCAAAAATTTAGAAAGCACCATTTAGTATGTTTTTTAAGCCGTTTGGTTTATGAGGACACAGATGTCCCCATAAGCCATGTTTACGTTGTAATAGCCTACCCTTTCACTGTTAAGGCTGGACCAGAATATTTGATTATTCGAATATTCGTTCGGTAGGTTGACATTCGATTTTAAAATTTAAGATTTGAATATTCTTTTTTTTTTCATACACCTTTAATCCCCGCGAAACGGTTCTCATTCGCGCTTAAATATGAATGAAGAAGATCAGACTGCTGCGCCACTAACAGACAGCAAAAATAAAATAGATTGAGCAATATTTGGGAGACACTAGCCTACTAAATTACAGTCAGGCCCACTTACATGGTGGAAGCAAAACAAAGGCTGTGACTGTCCCAATACCGCGCAACCTAAAGTGCCTTCAACGCAGCTGTAAGTTCCGCGTTCAAATGCACTCAATAGGCTAAAGCTGACCGCAAAGCCCCAGCAAAAATAATTACCATGAATGTGTCTGGGGAAAAGTAAGGAGATATTCGAATTATTTATTAATTAACTATGTGTCGCAAAGGTGAAGTTGATGATTCTGACTCGTCATCTGCTCATCGGACGCAATGAATGCCTAAATGTGTCTTTATGGATTAGGCCTATAGCTAATGAAAGAGTTTTGTTTTCGATTTGAATTATTTAAAATTATTTATTTACAGCTCTGGATGATATACTACTCCTACCTTAATGAGCCACAATGAAGTTTCGCATTGCACCGGCGCCTCCATGTCCTGCAAAGCCAGCTTCAGCTTTCACTCTTCGTGCAAACGATTGGATATGCGCCTAATAGCACACATTTATCTAGTTTAAACGATAAAACTAATATTGTGATATGCTTTAAGTTTTTAATATCTATGGATTTTAATTGAAATTGTGATGACTTAAGAGAGCTAAATTGATCTGTCTGTCGCTGGCCGCTTGGTGGTTAGCCTACTTTAAAAAAACAAACAAACTTGAATTTCACAAACAAAACGTGTTCCAAATATATTTCTAAATTTAGAATATATTTTCTAAATTTACTTCATAAACTAAATAAACGAAAATAAATGTAATCACGTTGCTATTAAAAACAGCAGCTGTGTAATGGGAAAGAGAAAGAAAAAAGTTTATTCTGATGAGCTCTCAGACTTAGCCGCTTTTCCACTATCGGGCCGAACCGTTCTCAATGCTTAACCGTTCTGTTCCGTGCCGATCCGGGTCAGTCAGCACGGATATGGTTTGATTTTCCACTGTGGTGCAGATAACGGAACTCTTTGGAATGTAAATACAAATGCGTCAAATCGTTGCCTTGGTAACGCAAGAGTAGACAGCCCCGCTTCTACTGTTATAGACCTTTCTCACAACTTCCGTATTTTGCACCGGAAATACGTAATTGCTGTGTAAACCTATTTCCGCCCCGGTATGCCGGTAACCAGTTAAACAACGTGAAAAACGCTTAACGTGGCTTAATGTATGTAAAAAACGACCAGGAAACCCCAAGTTTCTGTCAAACCTTACGTGGAACAAACATTAACTACTATCAAAAGAACGACCCCTTATTCCACAGATAAAGTGTATAATTTCACGTTAAGCGTTTTCTCCCCCATAGAAGCCCATTATAAGGAAACAGCTTAACGTGGTTTACGTACCTCAACAGCGACCAGGGAAAACCAAACTTATGTTAAATTTTACTTATAATAAATACTTGCTGCTGTCAAAAAACGACCTCTTATTCAGCATATAAAGTGATCGCCCCCCATAGAAGTCCATTATAACAAACTATGTTAAGCTTTTTCCTTAATGGAGTTCTATAGGGAGAAAAGCGTGATATTATTCACTTTATATTATTCACTTTATATGCTGAATACGAGCTCATTCTTTTGACAGCAGAAAGTGTTTATTATAAGTAAAATTTTAAGCCACGTTAAGCTTTTTTTTTTTTTTTGTATAATGGACTTCTATGGGGGGCGATCACAATATGCTGAATGAGAGCTTGTTCTTTTGAGAACAGAAAGTGTTTATTATAAGTGAAATTCAACAGAAGTTTGGTCTTCCCTGGTCGCTGTTAAAGTAAGTTAAACCAAGCTGTTTCCTTATAATGGGCTTCTATGGGGGAGAAAACGCTTAACGTGATATTATGCACTTTATCTGTGGAATAAGGGCTCGTTCTTAAATATAAATGGCTGAGACACTTTGGTCTGTGGATGAAACATTTGCTCTAATATTGATATTTGGACAGAAAGAAAAATTCAACAACAGCTGGAGGGTGCAAAGAGAAACGAAAAGTTTTTAAAATTATAGCGCAGTGTCTTGCAGAGAAGGGCGTTAAGAAAAGTTAAAAACAGTGCCGGGAAAAAATAAAAAACTCAAACATACATATCGCGTCCAAAAGGACAATAGACCTTTTTCACAGAAACCGGAAATACGCAATCGCAGGGTATGCAGACTTCCTGTGTAATGTCAACACATCAGAAAGCCAGGTAATTAAAAATTAAAATGGAGAGAGTCTACACAACTTCCCTCGCTGGTTTGCCAAAGATAACTTTTGCCGACCTGATAAGAGTCGTGTAGGAAAACTCCGTCACAAATAGGAACAAATTAGATAAAGGATATACATTTCTCCACTAAGAGTTTATCCGGGACGTTCTTAAACGCTTAACGTACGTAAAAAACGACCAGGAAACCCCAAATTTCTGTCATACCTTACTTGGAACAAACACTAACTATAGTTAGTGTTTGTTCCAAGTAAGGTATGACAGAAATGATTCTACCACACTGTAGAGTTAATTTAAAAAAATCTTTTTCAATTAAAACACTTGGGTTAGGTTTCCCATTTAAACAATTGCATTGTGTTAAACTGATTTGAAACAGTTTCGTTTTGGTTCAACTCAATATTTTCATTTTGAAAGAACGTATTTCAATTAAGTAGAGTTGAGAGTAGATAAATTATTTTACTTGTGTAACTAGGAAGTGGATTCCCCCTTCCCATCATGCTTTGCACACGGCTGGATAAGGAGAGTAAATGTTGAAATAAAATGTTATTTTATGCATTTTTTTAATAAAATGATAAAATTGGGAGACTTGTTAATGTTTAATGTTCTTTTATGTTTGTATTTAAAACAGTTTCTGGTATGGTAGTGTTTTTGGGGGTTACCATTGTGGTGAATGCATAGAGCATGTGCTTGGGTTGAGGACCTGATAACATAAGTTAAAGTTGTTTTAATAATAAAATAAACAACTACTTTGGGCATGCCATGGATGTAACAAAGCCATCTTATGGCTAATGCCTAATAAGTTGGTTAATGCCTAAAGTTAAGTAAATCCAATGTATCATTTTTTGAGTGTAGAAGAATTTCTGCCTAGTTATTTGTTTTCCAGTTAAATGTTTTAGATTGAGTTCAACAAGCATAAAATAATTACTTCATAAACGTATCAATTTCATTGAAACTATATTTGATCAAATTGAGTTGGCCCAACTCAATTACATTTTATTGCATGAATTTGTTTTTTATGAGTTGGGGTCACACATATTTATTGGATGGAAATCCTGCCCTCAATTAAATTGAGTTCATCCAATGACTTATTTTTTTGAGTGTATTTACCGTATCTGCTTACTGCGCATCCGCTTAGCCATAGACAGAGCCATAGAGAAACTGGTAGCCAGGCAACAGCGTGGCGACGTCATGCACACGCATTTTACCAGCCCGGTTCGGCACGAGAATTCCGGGCCGAGAACGGTTTGTAATCGTTCCGTGCCGTACCAGGCTCAGGTGGAAACACAACTGGAACTGTACCCGACCGTTCTAAGAACGGTTCGGCCCGATAGTGGAAAAGCGACTATTATTGTCCGGGCGAGGTTTAAGGAATTTTTGCAACGAATGTTTATTTAATAGCCTATTTAACATTCTTATTTAGGCTACTTTTTTATTTAAATGTATTATTTATTTTAGCGTTTTGTAGGCTGCTTGTTCACTGACGGAAGTGCTCAAATAGGCTAAACAAGCACGTTTGTTAATAACGTTTGAGCCTAATTTATTATTGTTTCGAAATAATAGATATTGTAGCCTACATATAGGCCTATATGCACAAACGTTATCTATAAATAATTTAGGTATAAATATTATTATTCTGCTTCTTCTGTTTGAGCCGTCTTGTTTGAAGTTTTTAAATCCAAATGATGAATGGCAATGCAGTTGACGTGTGTTTGTTGTCCTCATGTGTGGCAGCCGCGCCTTAAAGGAACCGTATGTAAGAAATTTATGTAAGAAATTTATGTCAGTTAATCATAAAATGGCCCTGACATGTCACTAGACAATAAGAAATCATGTTCATTTCAAATACTTATATCACTGACAACAGTGGTCCGGCCAGGATATTGTCATTTAAAAGTGAAAGTTGCAGCCCACGACTGATGTTATTGTTGTCATTTTGTGTTTTGGTCTGAGGCTCCACCCTCCAGCTATCTACCAATCACGAAGTCATTAGAGTTTTCTGGGTTGCCAGCTCTGTTACAGCTGCAGCTATAGGAACGTGTCAGATAAAACATAACGTTACGAAACCTAAAGACCTCGTTATGAATCCGAAATACGTCGTGACAAAGTCCGAAATAAAACAAGGATTTGTATAGGAGATGCCTTTGAAAGATGGAGACGGCTGAAAACGGAGAAGGATTTGAAGACAGACGCCAACGTTGCTGATTTTCTCCTGGACAGGTAAGATTCATCTATGTTTGGCTAACTTGTGAGTTTAAAATATTCTATCTAACCCCAAAGAGTGAGTTTTTTTAGGCGACCGTTATTTTAGAATGTTTCGCATTACTGTTTCCATGGCGACGCGTCATGTGACACACCACAGCCACAACAGCACTGTAAGACACATGGATCGCTTTTATTTCTTTTTTCCATTTTTATTATTAATATTCACAAGCATGCTCTCTATATTATGAAATATCTGATATTCCGAATTCGAAATATGTGCAAGTAAATGTATTTAAAAGTTCAAACACTCTTATAATGGCCGCGTTAGTTGATCTATAAAGGATGATGGGCGCCGCCATGTTTGTTCGAGCTGAATCCGAGCTGTGGGATTAACAACACACAAATTCATCCTCTCCTCCCGGAAGACATTAAAGTAAGTCTCTGGTGAGCTGGGAGAAGAGGAGGGTGAACTTTATAGTTACCGACATAATCTGTATATGATATCAATAAAACATGTTGTCAGAATATATTTGTAGGATCATTATTACCGCTTCCATGGACATCAGTGTGTATTTTACAAACATTTACAAACATTTTATAAATGTATGGTTTTGAAAGGAAAGGAGGTGAAGTGAGGCCAAGTATGGAGACTACCCACACTAGGAATTTGTGCTCTGTCTGCATTTAACCCATCCAAGTGCACACACACAGTAGTGAACACACACACACACACACACACACACACACACCCAGAGCAGTGGGCAGCCATTGCTGTGGCGCCCGGGGAGCAGTTGGGGAATCGGTGCCTTGCTCAAGGGACTCACCTCATCACCTCAGTCGTGGCACCTCAGCACCTACAATCCCTGCCGGACCTGAGACTCGAACCTGCAACCTTTGGGTTATAAGTCCGACACTCTAACCATTAGGCCACGGCTGGCTTGCTAGTACTTATGTGTATTTAAATGTCTGAAACCTAAAATAAGCATTATGTGGTTGAAAACACTGAATAGTTGTGATAATATGACAAGCACTCAGCACGTCCGATCTGAATTCCAATGGCTCAGCGCCAGCCAACGAGCCAAAACCGATTTGAATTCAGCAGCTGATGATGTGATGCGGCAAACATTCGAATCACACCGGTGTGATCGTACGCTTCAAGGACCAGCTAATTTTTGATGCTGGTATTGTAACTGTTTTATCCGTCCATTTCAGTGATAAACCGGTCAACGTCCCAAGTTAGAGTGGAGCTGGATTTCTGATTCAGATATTCCACAATTACAAGCTGTGTTCTATCAAAGATGATATACTATAAACTCTTCTGTAAAGTAAGTAAGCTTTTAAACACTGTAGCAATGAAGTCAGATTCATGTCATAAATATCATAAATATCATAATCTCGCCTGCAAATTTTACACTTATTGTCTAATATACCTTCAATATAGACAAAAAAACACGGGTGTGATCGTACACACTAAAGGGTTAAGGAGAGGATGAACGGGGTCATGCATTGTGACATATTGGGCAAAAACCTCCTTCCCTCAGTCAGAGCATTAAAGATGGGTCGTGGCAATGACCCAAAGCACACAGCCAGGAAAACCAAAGAGTGGCTCCGTAAGAAGCATATCAAGGTTATGGAGTGGTCTAGCCAGTCTCCAGACCTAAATCCTATAGAAAATCTTTGGAGGGAGCTGAAACTCTGTGTTGCTCAGCGACAGCCCGAAACCTGACAGATCTAGAGAAGGTCTGTATGGAGGAGTGGGCCAAAATCCCTCCTGCAGTGATTGTTTTGATCCAAGTTTGATAGAATAAGTTATGTGACAGAATACTCAGTAAGAATAATTCCTGTTCAAACTTGTATTGTGGTTGTTTTCAATTGTAATGTTACTTTGTCCAGTACAGTAGGCTAATGACAAAACTTACTGGATCGAAGAATAGCCAAAATGGCAAAGACTCAGCCAGTGATCAGCTCCAGGGTGATCAAAGAAAGTCTTAATTGACCTGTGAGTACTGTAACAATTAGAAGACGCCTCTGCAAAGTCCCATTGTTGAAATAATGACAGGTGCTGAAGAGTTTACAATTTGCTGAAGAACACACTGACTGGCCTAAAGAGAAATGGCACAATATTTTGTGGACTAATGAAAGCAGGATTGTTCTTTTTGGGTTTAGGGGCCACAGACAGTTTGTCAGGTGACACCCAAACACTGAATTCAAGCCACAGTCCACGGTGAAGACAGTGAAGCATAGTGGCGCAAACATCATGAATTCTCATACTATGGTGCTGGGTCTATTTATCACATTCCAGGGATCGTGGATCAGTATGAGTACATTAAATTACTCAAAAAGATCATGTTGCTGAAGAGGAAATGCCCTTGAAATGGATGTTTCAACAGAACAACAAACACAAACACACCAGTAATGAGCAGCATCTTGGTTCCAGACCAACAAGATTAACGTTATGGAGTGGCTAGCCCAATCCTCAGACCTTAATACCATAGAAAACTTGTGGGGTGACATTGAAAATGCTGTTTCTGAGGCAAAACCAAGAAACACAGGGGAACTGTGGTGTGTAGTACAATTGTTCTGGGCTGGAATACCTGACTCTGTGCAACACACATGTGAACACACAGTTCTGGCTAGACAACTAAATATAAGTTCAGTGATTCACAAGAAAGCTATCATTTTATACAGTAAATGTTTGACTTTGTAAAGAAAAATACAGACACTGCTATTTTTGTGAACAGCTTAATATTTATTTTTCTGCAATTTCAGTAAAGTATTGACAAATTTGATCATTCTTTCTTCATGTTTTGATTTAGAACAGAATTTACAGTGTTCCCAATGCATTTGTGCGTATTGAAATAAAAGTTATTATAACGATTTTGAGCTTTACTCACTTTATTAGACACACTGCTATTATTTTGAACACAACTATAAATATTATTTTAAAGTATATTAAAATGAAAAAACTATTGTTTTGAATTGCAATAATATTTTGTAATATTACTTTTTTCTGTATTTTTGATCAAATAAATGGAACTTTGATGAACATACTGTAAGATACTTTTTAAAAACATTAAAAATCTAACTGATCCTAAACATTTGAGCTGCAGTCGAAATGTTTTGTTTATTTTTCGAAGGTGTGATAAAGCATATTTTGAAGTTACACTGCATTGTGTTAAATGTTTTAATGTTTCAAAGGCTATATTTGCACATTGTATTAAAACATGTTTTTATAGCAAGCGGTAAAAGGCAATTCATAAAATCAAAGAAATATCTAGAAAAATATTTTTTTTTTAGCTGTCCTTTTCTAAATATAATGGCATATTTGTAGTTTATAGTAAAAACGTGCAAATAAACATTAATTAACGTAATGCTTTTTGACCGCAATTAACTGTTAATGTAGAAAATAACAGCTTTATGCTATATTTCCAAAAACAGTAACATACTGTAAATTTCAACAACAGTAAGACACTGTTAATTTAACAGTAACTTGATGGCAACCGTGCTGACAGTTACTTACTATTTTTTAACGAGTTAAATCTCTAAATTCTAAACTGGTGTTTAATGTAATATTACTGGTTTAGTTGATCATATAGGCCTACATATTATGTGCAGTTCATTTGATAGGGACAGTGTACAAGTGCACCAAAACTTATCTAGTAAGAACCAGAAAATGCGTTTCATTACATTATAATCAGATATATCTCTCCACCTATATTCGCTAATGGCCAACAAACTCTCTGTTTAGTCTTTTTTTTTGGAAGGTTACAACTTTAGTGTTCAACATATTGTTTCAGAAATGTAAACGATTAAACATTTTCATTTTTTTGGTTTTATGTTGTTAATGTTAACTTTATGAAGATAAATATGACTGTTTGTAAAAGTAAATTATTAAATTAGTTTTTAAGTTATGTATTTCACATTTGAATCAGATTCAGTCAGATGGCCATTTTACACCCAGATGGTGCATCTTACACTCATTTAATATTTTACAGCATAAATCTATATTATATACTAATAAACAAGTAATTTAGAACATTTATATTATTTTCTAAACTATTTATAAGCCAACTGTTAATATATTTTAAAAACAATATTATAACTATGATGTGTTATAGATTACTAGTATCATGACAAGTGATTATTACGGGAAATACACCTATTTTTTCTTTTTTGTGAAGGCATTGTTTTGTCTACAAAGTGTGCCAACAAAAGCACATTTTGTGTTATTTATATTAAATCTAATCAGGTATAATAATTTGATTAGACATTCTAATTCTAACATGGATATTTTGTTGTTAGCATCTTTTAGAAGCCCGAGAGCAAATCATTACCGACAGAAATACAAAAACAAACTACCAAATTACTAATTAAGCGGATAAACACGGATCAGCGGATCTTTAGCTGAACGGTAACAGAACGCTTTGAGCTTGTCTAGGGAGCCATGACAAGAAACTCTCAGCTGGCAGTGGAGCTGTGTCATTGTGAGGTGAAGGCAGAGAGCTCTGGCATTTGGACAGCTGTGGCAGAAACCTCAAGAATGCAGTGGCCATGATGGGACAAACAAAAAGGGGCAACCAAAAGAAGTATGTACAATATATACACATCCCTCTGGAAGCAGCACCGCCAGACGCTAATACTGCTTCCTCAAGCCAAGGCGCAAGACGCTACACGAGGCCTGCTCACCCCGCAAGACGCAAAAGCGAGAGGAGGGATGGAAGCGTCTCCCACTGCAGCCCGCAAGACGCAAAGCTGCATGAGAGACACCAACTGGAGTGGTCTTATAAGACGACCTGAAACCACAGAAAAAACAACAGGTTTTGACCTTTTGGTTTCTTCCTAAGAGAATTTGTTTTTAGCTGATCTCAGGTTCACTACCTTAAACCAGTTGTGGGACAAGATTTTCCCCAGGTCAATACGCCGACTCGGATTCTCACGGAGGAGAGCCCTGAGGAGGCGACAGCATTCTGTGCAGGAAGACGGGAAGGACGTTTGATAACCTTACACTTCGCATCTGCTCTATCTGACTCTTATTCTAAGCTGTAAGATGTTTTGTGTGTTTCTGAAGTAGTTCTTTTTTTGTGATGAAGATCTCACCTTTCGACAGGCCGGGTTTGGAGCAGCGCTTGTTCTGCAGCAGGAACAGGTCGTAGTCACAGGGGAAACGTCCACACAACAATGCGAACATCACAACCCCTAGTGACCAGACCGTCGCTGGCTTGCCGTAGTACTTCCTCCTGCGGCGGTACTCTGGAGGGGCGTACGCTGCTGTGCCTAGAGGAGAGTGGAGATTGTATAATGTGTAAGTTTGCTTTAACACAGGAGGAGTGATCTGTATCAGTTAGAATAGAAGAAACTAATTATATCACACATACCACAGTATGACTTGTACGATGAGCTCCTCAGAATGTCCCCGCATCCGAAGTCGATCAGCTTGACTCTGAATGTCTCCCTGTTGATCAGGAGGTTCTCCAGTTTGATGTCACGGTGGAGCACTCCGCGGAGGCAGCAGATGTTTGCAGCGTGAGCCGCCTGCCACATGATCTGCCTTGTTGTTCTTTCGCTGAGGCTTCTACCGTGACGCCTGATGAACTGAAGCAGATTCTCACAGGGAGAGGGACATTCGAGGATCAGGACGAAGTGGTCAGGGTGGTCAGTCCAGTCCAGCAGCCGGATGATTTCTGGCACACTGGGACCTCTATTAGCCAGGATGGTGAGGGCGATTTCTTTTGGAAGGGGGTTTGGATGATCGGGCTGGAGGAATTGAGTTTTTATGATGGTAACATGAGGGCAGATTCTCAAATAGGGACTTGTCACTTGTGTTAATGTTAATATAAGATGTTGTATATTGTTTATATAGTGCAATGTACTTACAATGAAAATACATGCTGTGCTCTTTGTCTTCGAGACGTATTTCAAAGCCACCTGATGACCAAAACCAAAAACTTAATTTATGAAAAGCAAAGAGGGCTAAGAGTATAGGATGAGGATAAGACAGAACAAATATTTGCTGGCTTGTTAATGTGTTATTTATATTTACTTACTTTACGATCATCATACAAACGTCTCCCTTCGTACACCACACCGAATCCACCTTTCCCCAGCTGATCGCCAACGGTGTAGCGGCTGAAGATGTAGTCTATTAAAAAATAAAATAACATGGAATTGTGATGTGTCAGGCAGTATTCACAATAAAAGTAATTTTTATGTAATTATACATTTTAATGACTGGATGAATATTTGAACACATTAGTACATATAGACATAAAACAGTAATGTTAACATGTCATGGAATGCAGATCTAATCATGGCCTTGAAGTGGATGTTGGTGCTGATGTACATTTTGATATCGTGTTTGATCATATTAATTTTTAGAGTTTAGAGAAACAAAACACATTCTCATAACATGGTTGTGTGATTTACCATCACTACTTCTTCCAGCCCCTGCCACCGTCCTCTTCTCTCCCTCATCCTTCTGCTGCTCCACCTCTCCCTGACCTGAGCTGCTCTCTGGAGGCTGTTTTTTGGCAGCTCGAAAGAAAGAGTTAAGCCTCTGCCACCACTTCCTACTCTTTCTTTTCTCCTCAACTCTCTCTGCGTCTTTCCTCTCTTTCTCCTTCTCCTCCTTCCTCTCCTCCTCCTCTTTCCTCTCCTTTTCCTCCTTCCTCTCCTTCTCCTCTTTCCTCTCCTTCTCCTCCTCCTCTTTCCTCTTCTCCTCCTCTTTCCTCTCCTTCTCCTTATCTACTACCTCTCCTACTTCTCCTCCCTCCTCTCCTACTCCTCCTCCTTCCTCTTCTCCTCCTCCTCCAGCACCAACAGGGGTCTCATCGCGGGGATGAGGATGTTGAACCGCCATGTTGGTGCTGGGTTTTGGGGGTGTACTAAGATGTGGTTCGTACACCTCGTCAACTGTCATCGGACTGACTTTTGTTCCTCGCTGTCCCATCGTTGAAAACTCACTGACCTCTACAATAAACCCACAAACAATGTCAGGATGTCAAATCGTAAGACAACATCTGTATTGCAAACTGTATCGTATCTGTACCGTAATTGTTGTTTAAAGCGTTGGCATAACAACGCAACGGCATTGCCATAGAAACCAGCGCACATTCCGTCATAAGGTTTTGAGCGTCGCTAAACTTTGATGATTCCCGTTCAGTCCAATATCAATAAAACATGATGAAAAAATCCAATAAAATGCATTAATTTTTTATTTAAATATATTTATAATGTATATGTAGACCCATAGAATTTAAAGCAAAAACATTATTTCATTATTTATATATATCTAAATTTAGTAAATATATTTGGTATAAAAGATTTATGAAGCATATAATTTTTAGTTTGGTAATTTATGTGGTTTATATCTAAATACTTTTTTGGGCTATCTGACAACACAAATCTCTGGTCAACATGTCTTTATTTATTTAGCTGTCAGTATTTGTCATGTTGTTAGTTTCTCCAGTAGAGGGAGTCTATTAAACGCGTTATATGTTCAGATTTGGATTACAGTCCGGTGGAGTCTGAAGTCGTTAAACCTCCATTTCGCGTGCAAAAGATATTAAATTAAGAAAAAGTAAATAGATACAATAAACGTTTTTAACGTAAATGAATACATTTAAAGGGATAACTTAGTTCACCCAAAATTAGATTTTTATCTGCTAACCCTCAGGGCATCCAAGATGTAGGTGACAAACGAATATTTTAATATTACTGTTGCAGTTTGTCAGTAATTTAATGGCAGTGAATGGGCACTAAACATTTGAAAGTAAAAAAAAAACAAACAAAAAAACATGCACAGACAAATCCAAATTAAACCCTGCGGCTCGTGAGGATACATATGTCCTAAGACACGAAATGATCGGTTTTTGCGAGAAACTGAACAGTATTTATATATCATTTTTTTTACCTTTCATGCACAGCAATATCCATCTGTCCTGAGCGCGAGCTCAGCATCGGCGTTACATGTGAACGCGCCATAGATATCTATGTGAACGCGCTACGGCGTAGTATACGCAAACACCGGAAGCGATCTATAGCGAGTATAAGACACTTCCGGTGTTTGCGTATACTACGCCAGAGCGCGTGCACGATGAAAAGCTCCCGCTCAGGACAGATGGATATTGCTTTGTATCAAAGGTAAAAAATGATATAAATACGGTTAAGTTTCTCGCAAAAACCGATCATTTCGTGTCTTAGGACATCAGTGTATCCTCACAAGCCGCAGGGTTTAATTTGAATTTGTCTGTGCATGTTTTTTTTTTTTTTTACTTTCAAATGTTTAGTGCCCATTCACTGCCATTATATTACTGACAAACTGCCCTAGGGGTAAGCAGATAAACATCAAATTTTAATTTTTGGGTAAACTATCCTTTTAAATGTATTTATTTAGGTTAAAAACGTTTATTGTATCTATTTACCTACTTTTTCTTCATTTAATATTTTTGCACGCGAAATGGAGGTTTAACGACTTCAGATTCCACCGGACTGTAATCCAAATCTGAACATATTAACGTTACACGCTTAATAGACGAGAAACTAACAAAATTACAAATACTGACAGCTAAATAAATAAAGACATGTTGACCAGGGATTTGCGTTGTCATATAGCCCAAAAAGTATTTGGATATAAACCACAAAAATATATGCTCCATTAAAAAT